>NW_028244118.1:0-41791 GCF_964263255.1 Lissotriton vulgaris | reverse complement strand
CCAATTTACTAACTCTGAGTTCTCAAAAAGGGTTTCTTCACCCCGGGAAGTTAATTAAATACCATTTGGAGGCATTTAATGTTAGAGCAAAAACGGCTGATTTTCGACAAAAGAGATAACACCCCCCCATTACGTCATGCTTCAGAAATGTGGAAAATGGTCCGTTTTCAAATGTTTTATTTTTGAACGTCAGTTCACATTTGTAGGTGGATCATCAGTGTTAGAGCTAAAATTAGCATGTTTAAAGTGACTTTCATGCTTCCAGGGGCCCAAAACACAAGATTTATGGAATGGTTAAAAGTGCATGAAAATGGCCAATTTACTCACTCTGAGTTCTCAAAAAGGGTTTCTTCACCCCGGGAAGTTAATTAAATACCATTTGGAGGCATTTAATGTTAGAGCAAAAACGGCTGATTTTCGACAAAAGAGATAACACCCCCCCATTACGTCATGCTTCAGAAATGTGGAAAATGGTCCGTTTTCAAATGTTTTATTTTTGAACGTCAGTTCACATTTGTAGGTGGATCATCAGTGTTAGAGCTAAAATTAGCATGTTTAAAGTGATTTTCATGCTTCCAGGGGCTCGGGAAGTTAATTAAATACCATTTGGAGGCATTTAATGTTAGAGCAAAACGGCTGATTTTCGACAAAAGAGATAACACCCCCCCATTACTTCATGCTTCAGAAATGTGGAAAATGGTCCGTTTTCAAATGTTTTATTTTTGAACGTCAGTTCACATTTGTAGGTGGATCATCAGTGTTAGAGCTAAAATGAGCATGTTTAAAGTGATTTTCATGCTTCCAGGGGCTCGGGAAGTTAATTAAATACCATTTGGAGGCATTTAATGTTCGAGCAAAAACGGCTGATTTTCGACAAAAGAGATAACACCCCCCCATTACGTCATGCTTCAGAAATGTGGAAAATGGTCCGTTTTCAAATGTTTTATTTTTGAACGTCAGTTCACATTTGTAGGTGGATCATCAGTGTTAGAGCTAAAATTAGCATGTTTAAAGTGATTTTCATGCTTCCAGGGGCCCAAAACACAAGATTTATGGAATGGTTAAAAGTGCATGAAAATGGCCAATTTACTCACTCTGAGTTCTCAAAAAGGGTTTCTTCACCCCGGGAAGTTAATTAAATACCATTTGGAGGCATTTAATGTTCGAGCAAAAACGGCTGATTTTCGACAAAAGAGATAACACCCCCCCATTACGTCATGCTTCAGAAATGTGGAAAATGGTCCGTTTTCAAATGTTTTATTTTTGAACGTCAGTTCACATTTGTAGGTGGATCATCAGTGTTAGAGCTAAAATTAGCATGTTTAAAGTGATTTTCATGCTTCCAGGGGCCCAAAACACAAGATTTATGGAATGGTTAAAAGTGCATGAAAATGGCCAATTTACTCACTCTGAGTTCTCAAAAAGGGTTTCTTCACCTCGGGAAGTTAATTAAATACCATTTGGAGGCATTTAATGTTAGAGCAAAAACGGCTGATTTTCGACAAAAGAGATAACACTCCCCCATTACGTCATGCTTCAGAAATGTGGAAAATGGTCCGTTTTCAAATGTTTTATTTTTGAACGTCAGTTCACATTTGTAGGTGGATCATCAGTGTTAGAGCTAAAATTAGCATGTTTAAAGTGATTTTCATGCTTCCAGGGGCTCGGGAAGTTAATTAAATACCATTTGGAGGCATTTAATGTTAGAGCAAAAACGGCTGATTTTCGACAAAAGAGATAACACCCCCCATTACGTCATGCTTCAGAAATGTGGAAAATGGTCCGTTTTCAAATGTTTTAATTTTTGAACGTCAGTTCACATTTGTAGGTGGATCATCAGTGTTAGAGCTAAAATTAGCATGTTTAAAGTGATTTTCATGCTTCCAGGGGCCCAAAACACAAGATTTATGGAATGGTTAAAAGTGCATGAAAATGGCCAATTTACTCACTCTGAGTTCTCAAAAAGGGTTTCTTCACCCGGGGGAAGTTAATTAAATACCATTTGGAGGCATTTAATGTTAGAGCAAAAACGGCTGATTTTCGACAAAAGAGATAACACCCCCCCATTACGTCATGCTTCAGAAATGTGGAAAATTGTCCGTTTTCAAATGTTTTATTTTTGAATGTCAGTTCACATTTGTAGGTGGATCATCAGTGTTAGAGCTAAAATTAGCATGTTTAAAGTGATTTTCATGCTTCCAGGGGCCCAAAACACAAGATTTATGGAATGGTTAAAAGTGCCTGAAAATGGCCAATTTACTCACTCTGAGTTCTCAAAAAGGGTTTCTTCACCCCGGGAAGTTAATTAAATACCATTTGGAGGCATTTAATGTTCGAGCAAAAACTGCTGATTTTCGACAAAAGAGATAACACCCCCCCATTACGTCATGCTTCAGAAATGTGGAAAATGGTCCGTTTTCAAATGTTTTATTTTTGAACGTCAGTTCACATTTGTAGGTGGATCATCAGTGTTAGAGCTAAAATTAGCATGTTTAAAGTGATTTTCATGCTTCCAGGGGCCCAAAACACAAGATTTATGGAATGGTTAAAAGTGCCTGAAAATGGCCAATTTACTCACTCTGAGTTCTCAAAAAGGGTTTCTTCACCCCGGGAAGTTAATTAAATACCATTTGGAGGCATTTAATGTTCGAGCAAAAACGGCTGATTTTCGACAAAAGAGATAACACCCCCCCCATTACGTCATGCTTCAGAAATGTGGAAAATGGTCTGTTTTCAAATGTTTTATTTTTGAACGTCAGTTCACATTTGTAGGTGGATCATCAGTGTTAGAGCTAAAATTAGCATGTTTAAAGTGATTTTCATGCTTCCAGGGGCCCAAAACACAAGATTTATGGAATGGTTAAAAGTGCATGAAAATGGCCAATTTACTCACTCTGAGTTCTCAAAAAGGGTTTCTTCACCCCGGGAAGTTAATTAAATACCATTTGGAGGCATTTAATGTTAGAGCAAAAACGGCTGATTTTCGACAAAAGAGATAACACCCCCCCATTACGTCATGCTTCAGAAATGTGGAAAATGGTCCGTTTTCAAATGTTTTATTTTTGAACGTCAGTTCACATTTGTAGGTGGATCATCAGTGTTAGAGCTAAAATTAGCATGTTTAAAGTGATTTTCATGCTTCCAGGGGCTCGGGAAGTGAAATAAATACCATTTGAAGGCATTTAATGTTCGAGCAAAAACGGCTGATTTTCGACAAAAGAGATAACACCCCCCCATTACGTCATGCTTCAGAAATGTGGAAAATGGTCCGTTTTCAAATGTTTTATTTTTGAACATCAGTTCACATTTGTAGGTGGATCATCAGTGTTAGAGCTAAAATTAGCATGTTTAAAGTGATTTTCATGCTTCCAGGGGCCCAAAACACAAGATTTATGGAATGGTTAAAAGTGCATGAAAATGGCCAATTTACTCACTCTAAGTTCTCAAAAAGGGTTTCTTCACCCCGGGAAGTTAATTAAATACCATTTGGAGGCATTTAATGTTAGAGCAAAAACGGCTGATTTTCGACAAAAGAGATAACACCCCCCCGTTACGTCATGCTTCAGAAATGTGGAAAATGGTCCATTTTCAAATGTTTCATTTTTGAACGTCAGTTCACATTTGTAGGTGGATCATCAGTGTTAGAGCTAAAATTAGCATGTTTAAAGTGATTTTCATGCTTCCAGGGGCTCGGGAAGTGAAATAAATACCATTTGGAGGCATTTAATGTTCGAGCAAAAACGGCTGATTTTCGACAAAAGAGATAACACCCCCCCATTACGTCATGCTTCAGAAATGTGGAAAATGGTCCGTTTTCAAATGTTTTATTTTTGAACGTCAGTTCACATTTGTAGGTGGATCATCAGTGTTAGAGCTAAAATTAGCATGTTTAAAGTGATTTTCATGCTTCCAGGGGCCCAAAACACAAGATTTATGGAATGGTTAAAAGTGCATGAAAATGGCCAATTTACTCACTCTGAGTTCTCAAAAAGGGTTTCTTCACCCCGGGAAGTTAATTAAATACCATTTGGAGGCATTTAATGTTAGAGCAAAAACGGCTGATTTTCGACAAAAGAGATAACACCCCCCCATTACGTCATGCTTCAGAAATGTGGAAAATGGTCCGTTTTCAAATGTTTTATTTTTGAACGTCAGTTCACATTTGTAGGTGGATCATCAGTGTTAGAGCTAAAATTAGCATGTTTAAAGTGATTTTCATGCTTCCAGGGGCTCGGGAAGTTAATTAAATACCATTTGGAGGCATTTAATGTTCGAGCAAAAACGGCTGATTTTCGACAAAAGATATAACACCCCCCCATTACGTCATGCTTCAGAAATGTGGAAAATGGTCCGTTTTCAAATGTTTTATTTTTGAACGTCAGTTCACATTTGTAGGTGGATCATCAGTGTTAGAGCTAAAATTAGCATGTTTAAAGTGATTTTCATGCTTCCAGGGGCTCGGGAAGTTAATTAAATACCATTTGGAGGCATTTAATGTTCGAGCAAAAACGGCTGATTTTCGACAAAAGAGATAACACCCCCCCATTACGTCATGCTTCAGAAATGTGGAAAATGGTCCGTTTTCAAATGTTTTATTTTTGAACGTCAGTTCACATTTGTAGGTGGATCATCAGTGTTAGAGCTAAAATTAGCATGTTTAAAGTGATTTTCATGCTTCCAGGGGCCCAAAACACAAGATTTATGGAATGGTTAAAAGTGCATGAAAATGGCCAATTTACTCACTCTGAGTTCTCAAAAAGGGTTTCTTCACCCCGGGAAGTTAATTAAATACCATTTGGAGGCATTTAATGTTAGAGCAAAAACGGCTGATTTTCGACAAAAGAGATAACACCCCCCCATTACGTCATGCTTCAGAAATGTGGAAAATGGTCCGTTTTCAAATGTTTTATTTTTGAACGTCAGTTCACAATTGTAGGTGGATCATCAGTGTTAGAGCTAAAATTAGCATGTTTAAAGTGATTTTCATGCTTCTTGGGGCCCAAAACACAAGATTTATGGAATGGTTAAAAGTGCATGAAAATGGCCAATTTACTCACTCTGAGTTCTCAAAAAGGATTTCTTCACCCCGGGAAGTTAATTAAATACCATTTGGAGGCATTTAATGTTAGAGCAAAAACGGCTGATTTTCGACAAAAGAGATAACACCCCCCCATTACGTCATGCTTCAGAAATGTGGAAAATGGTCCGTTTTCAAATGTTTTATTTTTGAACGTCAGTTCACATTTGTAGGTGGATCATCAGTGTTAGAGCTAAAATTAGCATGTTTGAAGTGATTTTCATGCTTCCAGGGGCCCAAAACACAAGATTTATGGAATGGTTAAAAGTGCATGAAAATGGCCAATTTACTCACTCTGAGTTCTCAAAAAGGGTTTCTTCACCCCGGGAAGTTAATTAAATACCATTTGGAGGCATTTAATGTTAGAGCAAAAACGGCTGATTTTCGACAAAAGAGATAACACCCCCCCATTACGTCATGCTTCAGAAATGTGGAAAATGGTCCGTTTTCAAATGTTTTATTTTTGAACGTCAGTTCACATTTGTAGGTGGATCATCAGTGTTAGAGCTAAAATTAGCATGTTTAAAGTGATTTTCATGCTTCCAGGAGCCCAAAACACAAGATTTATGGAATGGTTAAAAGTGCATGAAAATGGCCAATTTACTCACTCTGAGTTCTCAAAAAGGGTTTCTTCACCCCGGGAAGTTAATTAAATACCATTTGGAGGCATTTAATGTTAGAGCAAAAACGGCTGATATTCGACAAAAGAGATAACACCCCCCCATTACGTCATGCTTCAGAAATGTGGAAAATGGTCCGTTTTCAAATGTTTTATTTTTGAATGTAAGTTCACATTTGTAGGTGGATCATCAGTGTTAGAGCTAAAATTAGCATGTTTAAAGTGATTTTCATGCTTCCAGGGGCTCGGGAAGTTAATTAAATACCATTTGGAGGCATTTAATGTTCGAGCAAAAACGGCTGATTTTCGACAAAAGAGATAACACCCCCCCATTACGTCATGCTTCAGAAATGTGGAAAATGGTCCGTTTTCAAATGTTTTATTTTTGAACGTCAGTTCACATTTGTAGGTGGATCATCAGTGTTAGAGCTAAAATTAGCATGTTTAAAGTGATTTTCATGCTTCTTGGGGCCCAAAACACAAGATTTATGGAATGGTTAAAAGTGCATGAAAATGGCCAATTTACTCACTCTGAGTTCTCAAAAAGGGTTTCTTCACCCCGGGAAGTTAATTAAATACCATTTGGAGGCATTTAATGTTAGAGCAAAAACGGCTGATTTTCCACAAAAGAGATAACACCCCCCCATTACGTCATGCTTCAGAAATGTGGAAAATGGTCCGTTTTCAAATGTTTTATTTTTGAACGTCAGTTCACATTTGTAGGTGGATCATCAGTGTTAGAGCTAAAATTAGCATGTTTAAAGTGATTTTCATGCTTCTTGGGGCCCAAAACACAAGATTTATGGAATGGTTAAAAGTGCATGAAAATGGCCAATTTACTCACTCTGAGTTCTCAAAAAGGGTTTCTTTACCCCGGGAAGTTAATTAAATACCATTTGGAGGCATTTAATGTTAGAGCAAAAACGGCTGATTTTCGACAAAAGAGATAACACCCCCCCATTACGTCATGCTTCAGAAATGTGGAAAATGGTCCGTTTTCAAATGTTTTATTTTTGAACGTCAGTTCACATTTGTAGGTGGATCATCAGTGTTAGAGCTAAAATTAGCATGTTTAAAGTGATTTTCATGCTTCCAGGAGCCCAAAACACAAGATTTATGGAATGGTTAAAAGTGCATGAAAATGGCCAATTTACTCACTCTGAGTTCTCAAAAAGGGTTTCTTCACCCCGGGAAGTTAATTAAATACCATTTGGAGGCATTTAATGTTAGAGCAAAAACAGCTGATTTTCGACAAAAGAGATAACACCCCCCCATTACGTCATGCTTCAGAAATGTGGAAAATGGTCCGTTTTCAAATGTTTTATTTTTGAACGTCAGTTCACATTTGTAGGTGGATCATCAGTGTTAGAGCTAAAATTAGCATGTTTAAAGTGATTTTCATGCTTCCAGGGGCTCGGGAAGGTAATTAAATACCATTTGGAGGCATTTAATGTTCGAGCAAAAACGGCTGATTTTCGACAAAAGAGATAACACCCCCCCATTACGTCATGCTTCAGAAATGTGGAAAATGGTCCGTTTTCAAATGTTTTATTTTTGAACGTCAGTTCACATTTGTAGGTGGATCATCAGTGTTAGAGCTAAAATTAGCATGTTTAAAGTGATTTTCATGCTTCTTGGGGCCCAAAACACAAGATTTATGGAATGGTTAAAAGTGCATGAAAATGGCCAATTTACTCACTCTGAGTTCTCAAAAAGGGTTTCTTCACCCCGGGAAGTTAATTAAATACCATTTGGAGGCATTTAATGTTAGAGCAAAAACGGCTGATTTTCGACAAAAGAGATAACACCCCCCCATTACGTCATGCTTCAGAAATGTGGAAAATGGTCCGTTTTCAAATGTTTTATTTTTGAACGTCAGTTCACATTTGTAGGTGGATCATCAGTGTTAGAGCTAAAATTAGCATGTTTAAAGTGATTTTCATGCTTCTTGGGGCCCAAAACACAAGATTTATGGAATGGTTAAAAGTGCATGAAAATTGCCAATTTACTCACTCTGAGTTCTCAAAAAGGGTTTCTTCACCCCGGGAAGTTAATTAAATACCATTTGGAGGCATTTAATGTTAGAGCAAAAACGGCTGATTTTCGACAAAAGAGATAACACCCCCCCATTACGTCATGCTTCAGAAATGTGGAAAATGGTCCGTTTTCAAATGTTTTATTTTTGAACGTCAGTTCACATTTGTAGGTGGATCATCAGTGTTAGAGCTAAAATTAGCATGTTTAAAGTGATTTTCATGCTTCCAGGGGCTCGGGAAGTGAAATAAATACCATTTGGAGGCATTTAATGTTCGAGCAAAAACGGCTGATTTTCGACAAAAGAGATAACATCCCCCCATTACGTCATGCTTCAGAAATGTGGAAAATGGTCCGTTTTCAAATGTTTTATTTTTGAACGTCAGTTCACATTTGTAGGTGGATCATCAGTGTTAGAGCTAAAATTAGCATGTTTAAAGTGATTTTCATGCTTCCAGGGGCCCTAAACACAAGATTTATGGAATGGTTAAAAGTGCATGAAAATGGCCAATTTACTCACTCTGAGTTCTCAAAAAGGGTTTCTTCACCCCGGGAAGTTAATTAAATACCATTTGGAGGCATTTAATGTTCGAGCAAAAACGGCTGATTTTCGACAAAAGAGATAACACCCCCCCATTACGTCATGCTTCAGAAATGTGAAAAATGGTCCGTTTTCAAATGTTTTATTTTTGAACGTCAGTTCACATTTGTAGGTGGATCATCAGTGTTAGAGCTAAAATTAGCATGTTTAAAGTGATTTTCATGCTTCCAGGGGCCCAAAACACAAGATTTATGGAATGGTTAAAAGTGCATGAAAATGGCCAATTTACTCACTCTGAGTTCTCAAAAAGGGTTTCTTCACCCCGGGAAGTTAATTAAATACCATTTGGAGGCATTTAATGTTAGAGCAAAAACGGCTGATTTTCGACAAAAGAGATAACACCCCCCCGTTACGTCATGCTTCAGAAATGTGGAAAATGGTCCATTTTCAAATGTTTCATTTTTGAACGTCAGTTCACATTTGTAGGTGGATCATCAGTGTTAGAGCTAAAATTAGCATGTTTAAAGTGATTTTCATGCTTCCAGGGGCTCGGGAAGTGAAATAAATACCATTTGGAGGCATTTAATGTTCGAGCAAAAACGGCTGATTTTCGACAAAAGAGATAACACCCCCCCATTACGTCATGCTTCAGAAATGTGGAAAATGGTCCGTTTTCAAATGTTTCATTTTTGAACGTCAGTTCACATTTGTAGGTGGATCATCAGTGTTAGAGCTAAAATTAGCATGTTTAAAGTGATTTTCATGCTTCCAGGGGCCCAAAACACAAGATTTATGGAATGGTTAACAGTGCATGAAAATGGCCAATTTACTCACTCTGAGTTCTCAAAAAGGGTTTCTTCACCCCGGGAAGTTAATTAAATACCATTTGGAGGCATTTAATGTTAGAGCAAAAACGGCTGATTTTCGACAAAAGAGATAACACCCCCCCATTACGTCATGCTTCAGAAAAGTGGAAAATGGTCCGTTTTCAAATGTTTTATTTTTGAACGTCAGTTCACATTTGTAGGTGGATCATCAGTGTTAGAGCTAAAATTAGCATGTTTAAAGTGATTTTCATGCTTCCAGGGGCCCAAAACACAAGATTTATGGAATGGTTAAAAGTGCATGAAAATGGCCAATTTACTCACTCTGAGTTCTCAAAAAGGGTTTCTTCACCCCGGGAAGTTAATTAAATACCATTTGGAGGCATTTAATGTTAGAGCAAAAACGGCTGATTTTCGACAAAAGAGATAACACCCCCCCATTACGTCATGCTTCAGAAATGTGGAAAATGGTCCGTTTTCAAATGTTTTATTTTTGAACGTCAGTTCACATTTGTAGGTGGATCATCAGTGTTAGAGCTAAAATTAGCATGTTTAAAGTGATTTTCATGCTTCCAGGGGCTCGGGAAGTTAATTAAATACCATTTGGAGGCATTTAATGTTCGAGCAAAAACGGCTGATTTTCGACAAAAGATATAACACCCCCCCATTACGTCATGCTTCAGAAATGTGGAAAATGGTCCGTTTTCAAATGTTTTATTTTTGAACGTCAGTTCACATTTGTAGGTGGATCATCAGTGTTAGAGCTAAAATTAGCATGTTTAAAGTGATTTTCATGCTTCCAGGGGCTCGGGAAGTTAAATAAATACAATTTGGAGGCATTTAATGTTCGAGCAAAAACGGCTGATTTTCGACAAAAGAGATAACACCCCCCCATTACGTCATGCTTCAGAAATGTGGAAAATGGTCCGTTTTCAAATGTTTTATTTTTGAACGTCAGTTCACATTTGTAGGTGGATCATCAGTGTTAGAGCTAAAATTAGCATGTTTAAAGTGATTTTCATGCTTCCAGGGGCCCAAAACACAAGATTTATGGAATGGTTAAAAGTGCATGAAAATGGCCAATTTACTCACTCTGAGTTCTCAAAAAGGGTTTCTTCACCCCGGGAAGTTAATTAAATACCATTTGGAGGCATTTAATGTTAGAGCAAAAACGGCTGATTTTCGACAAAAGAGATAACACCCCCCCATTACGTCATGCTTCAGAAATGTGGAAAATGGTCCGTTTTCAAATGTTTTATTTTTGAACGTCAGTTCACAATTGTAGGTGGATCATCAGTGTTAGAGCTAAAATTAGCATGTTTAAAGTGATTTTCATGCTTCTTGGGGCCCAAAACACAAGATTTATGGAATGGTTAAAAGTGCATGAAAATGGCCAATTTACTCACTCTGAGTTCTCAAAAAGGGTTTCTTCACCCCGGGAAGTTAATTAAATACCATTTGGAGGCATTTAATGTTAGAGCAAAAACGGCTGATTTTCGACAAAAGAGATAACACCCCCCCATTACGTCATGCTTCAGAAATGTGAAAAATGGTCCGTTTTCAAATGTTTTATTTTTGAACGTCAGTTCACATTTGTAGGTGGATCATCAGTGTTAGAGCTAAAATTAGCATGTTTAAAGTGATTTTCATGCTTCCAGGGGCCCAAAACACAAGATTTATGGAATGGTTAAAAGTGCATGAAAATGGCCAATTTACTCACTCTGAGTTCTCAAAAAGGGTTTCTTCACCCCGGGAACTTAATTAAATACCATTTGGAGGCATTTAATGTTCTAGCAAAAACGGCTGATTTTCGACAAAAGAGATAACACCCCCCCATTACGTCATGCTTCAGAAATGTGGAAAATGGTCCGTTTTCAAATGTTTTATTTTTGAACGTCAGTTCACATTTGTAGGTGGATCATCAGTGTTAGAGCTAAAATTAGCATGTTTAAAGTGATTTTCATGCTTCCAGGGGCCCAAAACACAAGATTTATGGAATGGTTAAAAGTGCATGAAAATGGCCAATTTACTCACTCTGAGTTCTCAAAAAGGGTTTCTTCACCCCGGGAAGTTAATTAAATACCATTTGGAGGCATTTAATGTTAGAGCAAAAACGGCTGATTTTCGACAAAAGAGATAACACCCCCCCGTTACGTCATGCTTCAGAAATGTGGAAAATGGTCCATTTTCAAATGTTTCATTTTTGAACGTCAGTTCACATTTGTAGGTGGATCATCAGTGTTAGAGCTAAAATTAGCATGTTTAAAGTGATTTTCATGCTTCCAGGGGCTCGGGAAGTGAAATAAATACCATTTGGAGGCATTTAATGTTCGAGCAAAAACGGCTGATTTTCGACAAAAGAGATAACACCCCCCCATTACGTCATGCTTCAGAAATGTGGAAAATGGTCCGTTTTCAAATGTTTCATTTTTGAACGTCAGTTCACATTTGTAGGTGGATCATCAGTGTTAGAGCTAAAATTAGCATGTTTAAAGTGATTTTCATGCTTCCAGGGGCCCAAAACACAAGATTTATGGAATGGTTAACAGTGCATGAAAATGGCCAATTTACTCACTCTGAGTTCTCAAAAAGGGTTTCTTCACCCCGGGAAGTTAATTAAATACCATTTGGAGGCATTTAATGTTAGAGCAAAAACGGCTGATTTTCGACAAAAGAGATAACACCCCCCCATTACGTCATGCTTCAGAAATGTGGAAAATGGTCCGTTTTCAAATGTTTTATTTTTGAACGTCAGTTCACATTTGTAGGTGGATCATCAGTGTTAGAGCTAAAATTAGCATGTTTAAAGTGATTTTCATGCTTCCAGGGGCCCAAAACACAAGATTTATGGAATGGTTAAAAGTGCATGAAAATGGCCAATTTACTCACTCTGAGTTCTCAAAAAGGGTTTCTTCACCCCGGGAAGTTAATTAAATACCATTTGGAGGCATTTAATGTTAGAGCAAAAACGGCTGATTTTCGACAAAAGAGATAACACCCCCCCATTACGTCATGCTTCAGAAATGTGGAAAATGGTCCGTTTTCAAATGTTTTATTTTTGAACGTCAGTTCACATTTGTAGGTGGATCATCAGTGTTAGAGCTAAAATTAGCATGTTTAAAGTGATTTTCATGCTTCCAGGGGCTCGGGAAGTTAATTAAATACCATTTGGAGGCATTTAATGTTCGAGCAAAAACGGCTGATTTTCGACAAAAGATATAACCCCCCCCATTACGTCATGCTTCAGAAATGTGGAAAATGGTCCGTTTTCAAATGTTTTATTTTTGAACGTCAGTTCACATTTGTAGGTGGATCATCAGTGTTAGAGCTAAAATTAGCATGTTTAAAGTGATTTTCATGCTTCCAGGGGCCCAAAACACAAGATTTATGGAATGGTTAAAAGTGCATGAAAATGGCCAATTTACTCACTCTGAGTTCTCAAAAAGGGTTTCTTCACCCCGGGAAGTTAATTAAATACCATTTGGAGGCATTTAATGTTAGAGCAAAAACGGCTGATTTTCGACAAAAGAGATAACACCCCCCCATTACGTCATGCTTCAGAAATGTGGAAAATGGTCCGTTTTCAAATGTTTTATTTTTGAACGTCAGTTCACAATTGTAGGTGGATCATCAGTGTTAGAGCTAAAATTAGCATGTTTAAAGTGATTTTCATGCTTCTTGGGGCCCAAAACACAAGATTTATGGAATGGTTAAAAGTGCATGAAAATGGCCAATTTACTCACTCTGAGTTCTCAAAAAGGGTTTCTTCACCCCGGGAAGTTAATTAAATACCATTTGGAGGCATTTAATGTTAGAGCAAAAACGGCTGATTTTCGACAAAAGAGATAACACCCCCCCATTACGTCATGCTTCAGAAATGTGAAAAATGGTCCGTTTTCAAATGTTTTATTTTTGAACGTCAGTTCACATTTGTAGGTGGATCATCAGTGTTAGAGCTAAAATTAGCATGTTTAAAGTGATTTTCATGCTTCCAGGGGCCCAAAACACAAGATTTATGGAATGGTTAAAAGTGCATGAAAATGGCCAATTTACTCACTCTGAGTTCTCAAAAAGGGTTTCTTCACCCCGGGAACTTAATTAAATACCATTTGGAGGCATTTAATGTTCTAGCAAAAACGGCTGATTTTCGACAAAAGAGATAACACCCCCCCATTACGTCATGCTTCAGAAATGTGGAAAATGGTCCGTTTTCAAATGTTTTATTTTTGAACGTCAGTTCACATTTGTAGGTGGATCATCAGTGTTAGAGCTAAAATTAGCATGTTTAAAGTGATTTTCATGCTTCCAGGGGCCCAAAACACAAGATTTATGGAATGGTTAAAAGTGCATGAAAATGGCCAATTTACTCACTCTGAGTTCTCAAAAAGGGTTTCTTCACCCCGGGAAGTTAATTAAATACCATTTGGAGGCATTTAATGTTAGAGCAAAAACGGCTGATTTTCGACAAAAGAGATAACACCCCCCCGTTACGTCATGCTTCAGAAATGTGGAAAATGGTCCATTTTCAAATGTTTCATTTTTGAACGTCAGTTCACATTTGTAGGTGGATCATCAGTGTTAGAGCTAAAATTAGCATGTTTAAAGTGATTTTCATGCTTCCAGGGGCTCGGGAAGTGAAATAAATACCATTTGGAGGCATTTAATGTTCGAGCAAAAACGGCTGATTTTCGACAAAAGAGATAACACCCCCCCATTACGTCATGCTTCAGAAATGTGGAAAATGGTCCGTTTTCAAATGTTTCATTTTTGAACGTCAGTTCACATTTGTAGGTGGATCATCAGTGTTAGAGCTAAAATTAGCATGTTTAAAGTGATTTTCATGCTTCCAGGGGCCCAAAACACAAGATTTATGGAATGGTTAACAGTGCATGAAAATGGCCAATTTACTCACTCTGAGTTCTCAAAAAGGGTTTCTTCACCCCGGGAAGTTAATTAAATACCATTTGGAGGCATTTAATGTTAGAGCAAAAACGGCTGATTTTCGACAAAAGAGATAACACCCCCCCATTACGTCATGCTTCAGAAATGTGGAAAATGGTCCGTTTTCAAATGTTTTATTTTTGAACGTCAGTTCACATTTGTAGGTGGATCATCAGTGTTAGAGCTAAAATTAGCATGTTTAAAGTGATTTTCATGCTTCCAGGGGCCCAAAACACAAGATTTATGGAATGGTTAAAAGTGCATGAAAATGGCCAATTTACTCACTCTGAGTTCTCAAAAAGGGTTTCTTCACCCCGGGAAGTTAATTAAATACCATTTGGAGGCATTTAATGTTAGAGCAAAAACGGCTGATTTTCGACAAAAGAGATAACACCCCCCCATTACGTCATGCTTCAGAAATGTGGAAAATGGTCCGTTTTCAAATGTTTTATTTTTGAACGTCAGTTCACATTTGTAGGTGGATCATCAGTGTTAGAGCTAAAATTAGCATGTTTAAAGTGATTTTCATGCTTCCAGGGGCTCGGGAAGTTAATTAAATACCATTTGGAGGCATTTAATGTTCGAGCAAAAACGGCTGATTTTCGACAAAAGATATAACCCCCCCCATTACGTCATGCTTCAGAAATGTGGAAAATGGTCCGTTTTCAAATGTTTTATTTTTGAACGTCAGTTCACATTTGTAGGTGGATCATCAGTGTTAGAGCTAAAATTAGCATGTTTAAAGTGATTTTCATGCTTCCAGGGGCTCGGGAAGTTAATTAAATACCATTTGGAGGCATTTAATGTTCGAGCAAAAACGGCTGATTTTCGACAAAAGAGATAACACCCCCCCATTACGTCATGCTTCAGAAATGTGGAAAATGGTCCGTTTTCAAATGTTTTATTTTGGAACGTCAGTTCACATTTGTAGGTGGATCATCAGTGTTAGAGCTAAAATTAGCATGTTTAAAGTGATTTTCATGCTTCCAGGGGCCCAAAACACAAGATTTATGGAATGGTTAAAAGTGCATGAAAATGGCCAATTTACTCACTCTGAGTTCTCAAAAAGGGTTTCTTCACCCCGGGAAGTTAATTAAATACCATTTGGAGGCATTTAATGTTAGAGCAAAAACGGCTGATTTTCGACAAAAGAGATAACACCCCCCCATTACGTCATGCTTCAGAAATGTGGAAAATGGTCCGTTTTCAAATGTTTTATTTTTGAACGTCAGTTCACAATTGTAGGTAGATCATCAGTGTTAGAGCTAAAATTAGCATGTTTAAAGTGATTTTCATGCTTCTTGGGGCCCAAAACACAAGATTTATGGAATGGTTAAAAGTGCATGAAAATGGCCAATTTACTCACTCTGAGTTCTCAAAAAGGGTTTCTTCACCCCGGGAAGTTAATTAAATACCATTTGGAGGCATTTAATGTTAGAGCAAAAACGGCTGATTTTCGACAAAAGAGATAACACCCCCCCATTACGTCATGCTTCAGAAATGTGGAAAATGGTCCGTTTTCAAATGTTTTATTTTTGAACGTCAGTTCACATTTGTAGGTGGATCATCAGTGTTAGAGCTAAAATTAGCATGTTTGAAGTGATTTTCATGCTTCCAGGGGCCCAAAACACAAGATTTATGGAATGGTTAAAAGTGCATGAAAATGGCCAATTTACTCACTCTGAGTTCTCAAAAAGGGTTTCTTCACCCCGGGAAGTTAATTAAATACCATTTGGAGGCATTTAATGTTAGAGCAAAAACGGCTGATTTTCGACAAAAGAGATAACACCCCCCCATTACGTCATGCTTCAGAAATGTGGAAAATGGTCCGTTTTCAAATGTTTTATTTTTGAACGTCAGTTCACATTTGTAGGTGGATCATCAGTGTTAGAGCTAAAATTAGCATGTTTAAAGTGATTTTCATGCTTCCAGGGGCCCAAAACACAAGATTTATGGAATGGTTAAAAGTGCATGAAAATGGCCAATTTACTCACTCTGAGTTCTCAAAAAGGGTTTCTTCACCCCGGGAAGTTAATTAAATACCATTTGGAGGCATTTAATGTTAGAGCAAAAACGGCTGATATTCGACAAAAGAGATAACACCCCCCCATTACGTCATGCTTCAGAAATGTGGAAAATGGTCCGTTTTCAAATGTTTTATTTTTGAATGTAAGTTCACATTTGTAGGTGGATCATCAGTGTTAGAGCTAAAATTAGCATGTTTAAAGTGATTTTCATGCTTCCAGGGGCTCGGGAAGTTAATTAAATACCATTTGGAGGCATTTAATGTTCGAGCAAAAACGGCTGATTTTCGACAAAAGAGATAACACCCCCCCATTACGTCATGCTTCAGAAATGTGGAAAAACGTCCGTTTTCAAATGTTTTATTTTTGAACGTCAGTTCACATTTGTAGGTGGATCATCAGTGTTAGAGCTAAAATTAGCATGTTTAAAGTGATTTTCATGCTTCTTGGGGCCCAAAACACAAGATTTATGGAATGGTTAAAAGTGCATGAAAATGGCCAATTTACTCACTCTGAGTTCTCAAAAAGGGTTTCTTCACCCCGGGAAGTTAATTAAATACCATTTGGAGGCATTTAATGTTAGAGCAAAAACGGCTGATTTTCCACAAAAGAGATAACACCCCCCCATTACGTCATGCTTCAGAAATGTGGAAAATGGTCCGTTTTCAAATGTTTTATTTTTGAACGTCAGTTCACATTTGTAGGTGGATCATCAGTGTTAGAGCTAAAATTAGCATGTTTAAAGTGATTTTCATGCTTCTTGGGGCCCAAAACACAAGATTTATGGAATGGTTAAAAGTGCATGAAAATGGCCAATTTACTCACTCTGAGTTCTCAAAAAGGGTTTCTTTACCCCGGGAAGTTAATTAAATACCATTTGGAGGCATTTAATGTTAGAGCAAAAACGGCTGATTTTCGACAAAAGAGATAACACCCCCCCATTACGTCATGCTTCAGAAATGTGGAAAATGGTCCGTTTTCAAATGTTTTATTTTTGAACGTCAGTTCACATTTGTAGGTGGATCATCAGTGTTAGAGCTAAAATTAGCATGTTTAAAGTGATTTTCATGCTTCCAGGAGCCCAAAACACAAGATTTATGGAATGGTTAAAAGTGCATGAAAATGGCCAATTTACTCACTCTGAGTTCTCAAAAAGGGTTTCTTCACCCCGGGAAGTTAATTAAATACCATTTGGAGGCATTTAATGTTAGAGCAAAAACAGCTGATTTTCGACAAAAGAGATAACACCCCCCCATTACGTCATGCTTCAGAAATGTGGAAAATGGTCCGTTTTCAAATGTTTTATTTTTGAACGTCAGTTCACATTTGTAGGTGGATCATCAGTGTTAGAGCTAAAATTAGCATGTTTAAAGTGATTTTCATGCTTCCAGGGGCTCGGGAAGGTAATTAAATACCATTTGGAGGCATTTAATGTTCGAGCAAAAACGGCTGATTTTCGACAAAAGAGATAACACCCCCCCATTACGTCATGCTTCAGAAATGTGGAAAATGGTCCGTTTTCAAATGTTTTATTTTTGAACGTCAGTTCACATTTGTAGGTGGATCATCAGTGTTAGAGCTAAAATTAGCATGTTTAAAGTGATTTTCATGCTTCTTGGGGCCCAAAACACAAGATTTATGGAATGGTTAAAAGTGCATGAAAATGGCCAATTTACTCACTCTGAGTTCTCAAAAAGGGTTTCTTCACCCCGGGAAGTTAATTAAATACCATTTGGAGGCATTTAATGTTAGAGCAAAAACGGCTGATTTTCGACAAAAGAGATAACACCCCCCCATTACGTCATGCTTCAGAAATGTGGAAAATGGTCCGTTTTCAAATGTTTTATTTTTGAACGTCAGTTCACATTTGTAGGTGGATCATCAGTGTTAGAGCTAAAATTAGCATGTTTAAAGTGATTTTCATGCTTCTTGGGGCCCAAAACACAAGATTTATGGAATGGTTAAAAGTGCATGAAAATTGCCAATTTACTCACTCTGAGTTCTCAAAAAGGGTTTCTTCACCCCGGGAAGTTAATTAAATACCATTTGGAGGCATTTAATGTTAGAGCAAAAACGGCTGATTTTCGACAAAAGAGATAACACCCCCCCATTACGTCATGCTTCAGAAATGTGGAAAATGGTCCGTTTTCAAATGTTTTATTTTTGAACGTCAGTTCACATTTGTAGGTGGATCATCAGTGTTAGAGCTAAAATTAGCATGTTTAAAGTGATTTTCATGCTTCCAGGGGCTCGGGAAGTTAATTAAATACCATTTGGAGGCATTTAATGTTCGAGCAAAAACGGCTGATTTTCGACAAAAGAGATAACACCCCCCCATTACGTCATGCTTCAGAAATGTGGAAAATGGTCCGTTTTCAAATGTTTTATTTTTGAACGTCAGTTCACATTTGTAGGTGGATCATCAGTGTTAGAGCTAAAATTAGCATGTTTAAAGTGATTTTCATGCTTCCAGGGGCCCAAAACACAAGATTTATGGAATGGTTAAAAGTGCATGAAAATGGCCAATTTACTCACTCTGAGTTCTCAAAAAGGGTTTCTTCACCCCGGGAAGTTAATTAAATACCATTTGGAGGCATTTAATGTTAGAGCAAAAACGGCAGATTTTCGACAAAAGAGATAACACCCCCCCATTACGTCATGCTTCAGAAATGTGGAAAATGGTCCGTTTTCAAATGTTTTATTTTTGAACGTCAGTTCACGTTTGTAGGTGGATCATCAGTGTTAGAGCTAAAATTAGCATGTTTAAAGTGATTTTCATGCTTCCAGGGGCCCAAAACACAAGATTTATGGAATGGTTAAAAGTGCATGAAAATGGCCAATTTACTCACTCTGAGTTCTCAAAAAGGGTTTCTTCACCCCGGGAAGTTAATTAAATACCATTTGGAGGCATTTAATGTTAGAGCAAAAACGGCTGATTTTCGACAAAAGAGATAACACCCCCCCATTACGTCATGCTTCAGAAATGTGGAAAATGGTCCGTTTTCAAATGTTTTATTTTTGAACGTAAGTTCACATTTGTAGGTGGATCATCAGTGTTAGAGCTAAAATTAGCATGTTTAAAGTGATTTTCATGCTTCCAGGGGCTCGGGAAGTTAATTAAATACCATTTGGAGGCATTTAATGTTCGAGCAAAAACGGCTGATTTTCGACAAAAGAGATAACACCCCCCCATTACGTCATGCTTCAGAAATGTGGAAAATGGTCCGTTTTCAAATGTTTTATTTTTGAACGTCAGTTCACATTTGTAGGTGGATCATCAGTGTTAGAGCTAAAATTAGCATGTTTAAAGTGATTTTCATGCTTCCAGGGGCTCGGGAAGTGAAATAAATACCATTTGGAGGCATTTAATGTTCGAGCAAAAACGGCTGATTTTCGACAAAAGAGATAACATCCCCCCATTACGTCATGCTTCAGAAATGTGGAAAATGGTCCGTTTTCAAATGTTTTATTTTTGAACGTCAGTTCACATTTGTAGGTGGATCATCAGTGTTAGAGCTAAAATTAGCATGTTTAAAGTGATTTTCATGCTTCCAGGGGCCCTAAACACAAGATTTATGGAATGGTTAAAAGTGCATGAAAATGGCCAATTTTCTCACTCTGAGTTCTCAAAAAGGGTTTCTTCACCCCGGGAAGTTAATTAAATACCATTTGGAGGCATTTAATGTTCGAGCAAAAACGGCTGATTTTCGACAAAAGAGATAACACCCCCCCATTACGTCATGCTTCAGAAATGTGAAAAATGGTCCGTTTTCAAATGTTTTATTTTTGAACGTCAGTTCACATTTGTAGGTGGATCATCAGTGTTAGAGCTAAAATTAGCATGTTTAAAGTGATTTTCATGCTTCCAGGGGCCCAAAACACAAGATTTATGGAATGGTTAAAAGTGCATGAAAATGGCCAATTTACTCACTCTGAGTTCTCAAAAAGGGTTTCTTCACCCCGGGAACTTAATTAAATACCATTTGGAGGCATTTAATGTTCGAGCAAAAACGGCTGATTTTCGACAAAAGAGATAACACCCCCCCATTACGTCATGCTTCAGAAATGTGGAAAATGGTCCGTTTTCAAATGTTTTATTTTTGAACGTCAGTTCACATTTGTAGGTGGATCATCAGTGTTAGAGCTAAAATTAGCATGTTTAAAGTGATTTTCATGCTTCCAGGGGCCCAAAACACAAGATTTATGGAATGGTTAAAAGTGCATGAAAATGGCCAATTTACTCACTCTGAGTTCTCAAAAAGGGTTTCTTCACCCCGGGAAGTTAATTAAATACCATTTGGAGGCATTTAATGTTAGAGCAAAAACGGCTGATTTTCGACAAAAGAGATAACACCCCCCCATTACGTCATGCTTCAGAAATGTGGAAAATGGTCCGTTTTCAAATGTTTTATTTTTGAACGTAAGTTCACATTTGTAGGTGGATCATCAGTGTTAGAGCTAAAATTAGCATGTTTAAAGTGATTTTCATGCTTCCAGGGGCTCGGGAAGTTAATTAAATACCATTTGGAGGCATTTAATGTTCGAGCAAAAACGGCTGATTTTCGACAAAAGAGATAACACCCCCCCATTACGTCATGCTTCAGAAATGTGGAAAATGGTCCGTTTTCAAATGTTTTATTTTTGAACGTCAGTTCACATTTGTAGGTGGATCATCAGTGTTAGAGCTAAAATTAGCATGTTTAAAGTGATTTTCATGCTTCCAGGGGCCCAAAACACAAGATTTATGGAATGGTTAAAAGTGCATGAAAATGGCCAATTTACTCACTCTGAGTTCTCAAAAAGGGTTTCTTCACCCCGGGAAGTTAATTAAATACCATTTGGAGGCATTTAATGTTAGAGCAAAAACGGCTGATTTTCGACAAAAGAGATAACACCCCCCCATTACGTCATGCTTCAGAAATGTGGAAAATGGTCCGTTTTCAAATGTTTTATTTTTGAACGTAAGTTCACATTTGTAGGTGGATCATCAGTGTTAGAGCTAAAATTAGCATGTTTAAAGTGATTTTCATGCTTCCAGGGGCTCGGGAAGTTAATTAAATACCATTTGGAGGCATTTAATGTTCGAGCAAAAACGGCTGATTTTCGACAAAAGAGATAACACCCCCCCATTACGTCATGCTTCAGAAATGTGGAAAATGGTCAGTTTTCAAATGTTTTATTTTTGAACGTCAGTTCACATTTGTAGGTGGATCATCAGTGTTAGAGCTAAAATTAGCATGTTTAAAGTGATTTTCATGCTTCCAGGGGCTCGGGAAGTGAAATAAATACCATTTGGAGGCATTTAATGTTCGAGCAAAAACGGCTGATTTTCGACAAAAGAGATAACACCCCCCCATTACGTCATGCTTCAGAAATGTGGAAAATGGTCCGTTTTCAAATGTTTTATTTTTGAACGTCAGTTCACATTTGTAGGTGGATCATCAGTGTTAGAGCTAAAATTAGCATGTTTAAAGTGATTTTCATGCTTCCAGGGGCCCAAAACACAAGATTTATGGAATGGTTAAAAGTGCATGAAAATGGCCAATTTACTCACTCTGAGTTCTCAAAAAGGGTTTCTTCACCCCGGGAAGTTAATTAAATACCATTTGGAGGCATTTAATGTTAGAGCAAAAACTGCAGATTTTCGACAAAAGAGATAACACCCCCCCATTACGTCATGCTTCAGAAATGTGGAAAATGGTCCGTTTTCAAATGTTTTATTTTTGAACGTCAGTTCACATTTGTAGGTGGATCATCAGTGTTAGAGCTAAAATTAGCATGTTTAAAGTGATTTTCATGCTTCCAGGGGCTCGGAAAGTTAATTAAATACCATTTGGAGGCATTTAATGTTCGAGCAAAAACGGCTGATTTTCGACAAAAGAGATAACACCCCCCCATTACGTCATGCTTCAGAAATGTGGAAAATGGTCCGTTTTCAAATGTTTTATTTTTGAACGTCAGTTCACATTTGTAGGTGGATCATCAGTGTTAGAGCTAAAATTAGCATGTTTAAAGTGATTTTCATGCTTCCAGGGGCCCAAAACACAAGATTTATGGAATGGTTAAAAGTGCATGAAAATGGCCAATTTACTCACTCTGAGTTCTCAAAAAGGGTTTCTTCACCCCGGGAAGTTAATTAAATACCATTTGGAGGCATTTAATGTTCGAGCAAAAACGGCTGATTTTCGACAAAAGAGATAACACTCCCCCATTACGTCATGCTTCAGAAATGTGGAAAATGGTCCGTTTTCAAATGTTTTATTTTTGAACGTCAGTTCACATTTGTAGGTGGATCATCAGTGTTAGAGCTAAAATTAGCATGTTTAAAGTGATTTTCATGCTTCCAGGGGCTCGGGAAGTTAATTAAATACCATTTGGAGGCATTTAATGTTAGAGCAAAAACGGCTGATTTTCGACAAAAGAGATAACACCCCCCCATTACGTCATGCTTCAGAAATGTGGAAAATGGTCCGTTTTCAAATGTTTTAATTTTTGAACGTCAGTTCACATTTGTAGGTGGATCATCAGTGTTAGAGCTAAAATTAGCATGTTTAAAGTGATTTTCATGCTTCCAGGGGCCCAAAACACAAGATTTATGGAATGGTTAAAAGTGCATGAAAATGGCCAATTTACTCACTCTGAGTTCTCAAAAAGGGTTTCTTCACCCGGGGGAAGTTAATTAAATACCATTTGGAGGCATTTAATGTTAGAGCAAAAACGGCTGATTTTCGACAAAAGAGATAACACCCCCCCATTACGTCATGCTTCAGAAATGTGGAAAATGGTCCGTTTTCAAATGTTTTATTTTTGAACGTCAGTTCACATTTGTAGGTGGATCATCAGTGTTAGAGCTAAAATTAGCATGTTTAAAGTGATTTTCATGCTTCTTGGGGCCCAAAACACAAGATTTATGGAATGGTTAAAAGTGCATGAAAATGGCCAATTTACTCACTCTGAGTTCTCAAAAAGGGTTTCTTCACCCCGGGAAGTTAATTAAATACCATTTGGAGGCATTTAATGTTCGAGCAAAAACGGCTGATTTTCGACAAAAGAGATAACACCCCCCCATTACGTCATGCTTCAGAAATGTGGAAAATGGTCCGTTTTCAAATGTTTTATTTTTGAACGTCAGTTCACATTTGTAGGTGGATCATCAGTGTTAGAGCTAAAATTAGCATGTTTAAAGTGATTTTCATGCTTCCAGGGGCCCAAAACACAAGATTTATGGAATGGTTAAAAGTGCCTGAAAATGGCCAATTTACTCACTCTGAGTTCTCAAAAAGGGTTTCTTCACCCCGGGAAGTTAATTAAATACCATTTGGAGGCATTTAATGTTCGAGCAAAAACGGCTGATTTTCGACAAAAGAGATAACACCCCCCCATTACGTCATGCTTCAGAAATGTGGAAAATGGTCCGTTTTCAAATGTTTTATTTTTGAACGTCAGTTCACATTTGTAGGTGGATCATCAGTGTTAGAGCTAAAATTAGCATGTTTAAAGTGATTTTCATGCTTCCAGGGGCCCAAAACACAAGATTTATGGAATGGTTAAAAGTGCATGAAAATGGCCAATTTACTCACTCTGAGTTCTCAAAAAGGGTTTCTTCACCCCGGGAAGTTAATTAAATACCATTTGGAGGCATTTAATGTTAGAGCAAAAACGGCTGATTTTCGACAAAAGAGATAACACCCCCCCATTACGTCATGCTTCAGAAATGTGGAAAATGGTCCGTTTTCAAATGTTTCATTTTTGAACGTCAGTTCACATTTGTAGGTGGATCATCAGTGTTAGAGCTAAAATTAGCATGTTTAAAGTGATTTTCATGCTTCCAGGGGCCCAAAACACAAGATTTATGGAATGGTTAAAAGTGCATGAAAATGGCCAATTTACTCACTCTGAGTTCTCAAAAAGGGTTTCTTCACCCGGGAAGTTAATTAAATACCATTTGGAGGCATTTAATGTTCGAGCAAAAATGGCTGATTTTCGACAAAAGAGATAACACCCCCCCATTACGTCATGCTTCAGAAATGTGGAAAATGGTCTGTTTTCAAATGTTTTATTTTTGAACGTCAGTTCACATTTGTAGGTGGATCATCAGTGTTAGAGCTAAAATTAGCATGTTTAAAGTGATTTTCATGCTTCCAGGGGCCCAAAACACAAGATTTATGGAATGGTTAAAAGTGCATGAAAATGGCCAATTTACTCACTCTGAGTTCTCAAAAAGGGTTTCTTCACCCCGGGAAGTTAATTAAATACCATTTGGAGGCATTTAATGTTCGAGCAAAAACGGCTGATTTTCGACAAAAGAGATAACATCCCCCCATTACGTCATGCTTCAGAAATGTGGAAAATGGTCCGTTTTCAAATGTTTTATTTTTGAACGTCAGTTCACATTTGTAGGTGGATCATCAGTGTTAGAGCTAAAATTAGCATGTTTAAAGTGATTTTCATGCTTCCAGGGGCCCAAAACACAAGATTTATGGAATGGTTAAAAGTGCATGAAAATGGCCAATTTACTCACTCTGAGTTCTCAAAAAGGGTTTCTTCACCCCGGGAAGTTAATTAAATACCATTTGGAGGCATTTAATGTTCGAGCAAAAACGGCTGATTTTCGACAAAAGAGATAACACCCCCCCATTACGTCATGCTTCAGAAATGTGAAAAATGGTCCGTTTTCAAATGTTTTATTTTTGAACGTCAGTTCACATTTGTAGGTGGATCATCAGTGTTAGAGCTAAAATTAGCATGTTTAAAGTGATTTTCATGCTTCCAGGGGCCCAAAACACAAGATTTATGGAATGGTTAAAAGTGCATGAAAATGGCCAATTTACTCACTCTGAGTTCTCAAAAAGGGTTTCTTCACCCCGGGAAGTTAATTAAATACCATTTGGAGGCATTTAATGTTCGAGCAAAAACGGCTGATTTTCGACAAAAGAGATAACACCCCCCCATTACGTCATGCTTCAGAAATGTGGAAAATGGTCCGTTTTCAAATGTTTTATTTTTGAACGTCAGTTCACATTTGTAGGTGGATCATCAGTGTTAGAGCTAAAATTAGCATGTTTAAAGTGATTTTCATGCTTCCAGGGGCCCAAAACACAAGATTTATGGAATGGTTAAAAGTGCATGAAAATGGCCAATTTACTCACTCTGAGTTCTCAAAAAGGGTTTCTTCACCCCGGGAAGTTAATTAAATACCATTTGGAGGCATTTAATGTTAGAGCAAAAACGGCTGATTTTCGACAAAAGAGATAACACCCCCCCATTACGTCATGCTTCAGAAATGTGGAAAATGGTCCGTTTTCAAATGTTTTATTTTTGAACGTCAGTTCACATTTGTAGGTGGATCATCAGTGTTAGAGCTAAAATTAGCATGTTTAAAGTGATTTTCATGCTTCCAGGGGCCCAAAACACAAGATTTATGGAATGGTTAAAAGTGCATGAAAATGGCCAATTTACTCACTCTGAGTTCTCAAAAAGGGTTTCTTCACCCCGGGAAGTTAATTAAATACCATTTGGAGGCATTTAATGTTCGAGCAAAAACGGCAGATTTTCGACAAAAGAGATAACACCGCCCCATTACGTCATGCTTCAGAAATGTGGAAAATGGTCCGTTTTCAAATGTTTTATTTTTGAACGTCAGTTCACATTTGTAGGTGGATCATCAGTGTTAGAGCTAAAATTAGCATGTTTAAAGTGATTTTCATGCTTCCAGGGGCCCAAAACACAAGATTTATGGAATGGTTAAAAGTGCATGAAAATGGCCAATTTACTCACTCTGAGTTCTCAAAAAGGGTTTCTTCACCCCGGGAAGTTAATTAAATACCATTTGGAGGCATTTAATGTTAGAGCAAAAACGGCTGATTTTCGACAAAAGAGATAACACCCCCCCATTACGTCATGCTTCAGAAATGTGGAAAATGGTCCGTTTTCAAATGTTTTATTTTTGAACGTCAGTTCACATTTGTAGGTGGATCATCAGTGTTAGAGCTAAAATTAGCATGTTTAAAGTGATTTTCATGCTTCCAGGGGCCCAAAACACAAGATTTATGGAATGGTTAAAAGTGCATGAAAATGGCCAATTTACTCACTCTGAGTTCTCAAAAAGGGTTTCTTCACCCCGGGAAGTTAATTAAATACCATTTGGAGGCATTTAATGTTAGAGCAAAAATGGCAGATTTTCGACAAAAGAGATAACACCCCCCCATTACGTCATGCTTCAGAAATGTGGAAAATGGTCCGTTTTCAAATGTTTTATTTTTGAACGTCAGTTCACATTTGTAGGTGGATCATCAGTGTTAGAGCTAAAATTAGCATGTTTAAAGTGATTTTCATGCTTCCAGGGGCCCAAAACACAAGATTTATAGAATGGTTAAAAGTGCATGAAAATGGCCAATTTACTCACTCTGAGTTCTCAAAAAGGGTTTCTTCCCCCCGGGAAGTTAATTAAATACCATTTGGAGGCATTTAATGTTAGAGCAAAAACGGCTGATTTTCGACAAAACAGATAACACCCCCCCATTACGTCATGCTTCAGAAATGTGGAAAATGGTCCGTTTTCAAATGTTTTATTTTTGAACGTAAGTTCACATTTGTAGGTGGATCATCAGTGTTAGAGCTAAAATTAGCATGTTTAAAGTGATTTTCATGCTTCCAGGGGCTCGGGAAGTTAATTAAATACCATTTGGAGGCATTTAATGTTCGAGCAAAAACGGCTGATTTTCGACAAAAGAGATAACACCCCCCCATTACGTCATGCTTCAGAAATGTGGAAAATGGTCCGTTTTCAAATGTTTTATTTTTGAACGTCAGTTCACATTTGTAGGTGGATCATCAGTGTTAGAGCTAAAATTAGCATGTTTAAAGTGATTTTCATGCTTCTTGGGGCCCAAAACACAAGATTTATGGAATGGTTAAAAGTGCATGAAAATGGCCAATTTACTCACTCTGAGTTCTCAAAAAGGGTTTCTTCACCCCGGGAAGTTAATTAAATACCATTTGGAGGCATTTAATGTTCGAGCAAAAACGGCTGATTTTCGACAAAAGAGATAACACCCCCCCCATTACGTCATGCTTCAGAAATGTGGAAAATGGTCCGTTTTCAAATGTTTTATTTTTGAACGTCAGTTCACATTTGTAGGTGGATCATCAGTGTTAGAGCTAAAATTAGCATGTTTAAAGTGATTTTCATGCTTCTTGGGGCCCAAAACACAAGATTTATGGAATGGTTAAAAGTGCATGAAAATGGCCAATTTACTCACTCTGAGTTCTCAAATAGGGTTTCTTCACCCCGGGAAGTTAATTAAATACCATTTGGAGGCATTTAATGTTCGAGCAAAAACGGCTGATTTTCGACAAAAGAGATAACACCCCCCCATTACGTCATGCTTCAGAAATGTGGAAAATGGTCCGTTTTCAAATGTTTTATTTTTGAACGTCAGTTCACATTTGTAGGTGGATCATCAGTGTAAGAGCTAAAATTAGCATGTTTAAAGTGATTTTCATGCTTCCAGGGGCCCAAAACACAAGATTTATGGAATGGTTAAAAGTGCATGAAAATGGCCAATTTACTCACTCTGAGTTCTCAAAAAGGGTTTCTTCACCCCGGGAAGTTAATTAAATACCATTTGGAGGCATTTAATGTTAGAGCAAAAACGGCTGATTTTCGACAAAAGAGATAACACCCCCCCATTACGTCATGCTTCAGAAATGTGGAAAATGGTCCGTTTTCAAATGTTTTATTTTTGAACGTAAGTTCACATTTGTAGGTGGATCATCAGTGTTAGAGCTAAAATTAGCATGTTTAAAGTGATTTTCATGCTTCCAGGGGCTCGGGAAGTTAATTAAATACCATTTGGAGGCATTTAATGTTCGAGCAAAAACGGCTGATTTTCGACAAAAGAGATAACACCCCCCCATTACGTCATGCTTCAGAAATGTGGAAAATGGTCAGTTTTCAAATGTTTTATTTTTGAACGTCAGTTCACATTTGTAGGTGGATCATCAGTGTTAGAGCTAAAATTAGCATGTTTAAAGTGATTTTCATGCTTCCAGGGGCTCGGGAAGTGAAATAAATACCATTTGGAGGCATTTAATGTTCGAGCAAAAACGGCTGATTTTCGACAAAAGAGATAACACCCCCCCATTACGTCATGCTTCAGAAATGTGGAAAATGGTCCGTTTTCAAATGTTTTATTTTTGAACGTCAGTTCACATTTGTAGGTGGATCATCAGTGTTAGAGCTAAAATTAGCATGTTTAAAGTGATTTTCATGCTTCCAGGGGCCCAAAACACAAGATTTATGGAATGGTTAAAAGTGCATGAAAATGGCCAATTTACTCACTCTGAGTTCTCAAAAAGGGTTTCTTCACCCCGGGAAGTTAATTAAATACCATTTGGAGGCATTTATTGTTAGAGCAAAAACGGCAGATTTTCGACAAAAGAGATAACACCCCCCCATTACGTCATGCTTCAGAAATGTGGAAAATGGTCCGTTTTCAAATGTTTTATTTTTGAACGTCAGTTCACATTTGTAGGTGGATCATCAGTGTTAGAGCTAAAATTAGCATGTTTAAAGTGATTTTCATGCTTCCAGGGGCTCGGGAAGTTAATTAAATACCATTTGAAGGCATTTAATGTTCGAGCAAAAACGGCTGATTTTCGACAAAAGAGATAACACCCCCCCATTACGTCATGCTTCAGAAATGTGGAAAATGGTCCGTTTTCAAATGTTTTATTTTTGAACGTCAGTTCACATTTGTAGGTGGATCATCAGTGTTAGAGCTAAAATTAGCATGTTTAAAGTGATTTTCATGCTTCCAGGGGCCCAAAACACAAGATTTATGGAATGGTTAAAAGTGCATGAAAATGGCCAATTTACTCACTCTGAGTTCTTAAAAAGGGTTTCTTCACCCCGGGAAGTTAATTAAATACCATTTGGAGGCATTTAATGTTCGAGCAAAAACGGCTGATTTTCGACAAAAGAGATAACACCCCCCCATTACGTCATGCTTCAGAAATGTGGAAAATGGTCCGTTTTCAAATGTTTTATTTTTGAACGTCAGTTCACATTTGTAGGTGGATCATCAGTGTTAGAGCTAAAATTAGCATGTTTAAAGTGATTTTCATGCTTCTTGGGGCCCAAAACACAAGATTTATGTAATGGTTAAAAGTGCATGAAAATGGCCAATTTACTCACTCTGAGTTCTCAAAAAGGGTTTCTTCACCCCGGGAAGTTAATTAAATACCATTTGGAGGCATTTAATGTTCGAGCAATAACGGCTGATTTTCGACAAAAGAGATAACACCCCCCCATTACGTCATGCTTCAGAAATGTGGAAAATGGTCCGTTTTCAAATGTTTTATTTTTGAACGTCAGTTCACATTTGTAGGTGGATCATCAGTGTTAGAGCTAAAATTAGCATGTTTAAAGTGATTTTCATGCTTCTTGGGGCCCAAAACACAAGATTTATGGAATGGTTAAAAGTGCATGAAAATGGCCAATTTACTCACTCTGAGTTCTCAAAAAGGGTTTCTTCACCCCAGGAAGTTAATTAAATACCATTTGGAGGCATTTAATGTTCGAGCAAAAACGGCTGATTTTCGACAAAAGAGATAACAACCCCCCATTACGTCATGCTTCAGAAATGTGGAAAATGGTCCGTTTTCAAATGTTTTATTTTTGAACGTCAGTTCACATTTGTAGGTGGATCATCAGTGTTAGAGCTAAAATTAGCATGTTTAAAGTGATTTTCATGCTTCCAGGGGCCCAAAACACAAGATTTATGGAATGGTTAAAAGTGCATGAAAATGGCCAATTTACTCACTCTGAGTTCTCAAAAAGGGTTTCTTCACCCCGGGAAGTTAATTAAATACCATTTGGAGGCATTTAATGTTAGAGCAAAAACGGCTGATTTTCGACAAAAGAGATAACACCCCCCCATTACGTCATGCTTCAGAAATGTGGAAAATGGTCCGTTTTCAAATGTTTTATTTTTGAACGTAAGTTCACATTTGTAGGTGGATCATCAGTGTTAGAGCTAAAATTAGCATGTTTAAAGTGATTTTCATGCTTCCAGGGGCTCGGGAAGTTATTTAAATACCATTTGGAGGCATTTAATGTTCGAGCAAAAACGGCTGATTTTCGACAAAAGAGATAACACCCCCCCATTACGTCATGCTTCAGAAATGTGGAAAATGGTCCGTTTTCAAATGTTTTATTTTTGAACGTCAGTTCACATTTGTAGGTGGATCATCAGTGTTAGAGCTAAAATTAGCATGTTTAAAGTGATTTTCATGCTTCCAGGGGCTCGGGAAGTGAAATAAATAGCATTTGGAGGCATTTAATGTTCGAGCAAAAACGGCTGATTTTCGACAAAAGAGATAACACCCCCCCATTACGTCATGCTTCAGAAATGTGGAAAATGGTCCGTTTTCAAATGTTTTATTTTTGAACGTCAGTTCACATTTGTAGGTGGATCATCAGTGTTAGAGCTAAAATTAGCATGTTTAAAGTGATTTTCATGCTTCCAGGGGCCCAAAACACAAGATTTATGGAATGGTTAAAAGTGCATGAAAATGGCCAATTTACTCACTCTGAGTTCTCAAAAAGGGTTTCTTCACCCCGGGAAGTTAATTAAATACCATTTGGAGGCATTTAATGTTAGAGCAAAAACGGCTGATTTTCGAGAAAAGAGATAACACCCCTCCATTACGTCATGCTTCAGCAATGTGGAAAATGGTCCGTTTTCAAATGTTTTATTTTTGAACGTCAGTTCACATTTGTAGGTGGATCATCAGTGTTAGAGCTAAAATTAGCATGTTTAAAGTGATTTTCATGCTTCCAGGGGCCCAAAACACAAGATTTATGGAATGGTTAAAAGTGCATGAAAATGGCCAATTTACTCACTCTGAGTTCTCAAAAAGGGTTTCTTCACCCCGGGAAGTTAATTAAATACCATTTGGAGGCATTTAATGTTAGAGCAAAAACGGCAGATTTTCGACAAAAGAGATAACACCCCCCCATTACGTCATGCTTCAGAAATGTGGAAAATGGTCCGTTTTCAAATGTTTTATTTTTGAACGTCAGTTCACATTTGTAGGTGGATCATCAGTGTTAGAGCTAAAATTAGCATGTTTAAAGTGATTTTCATGCTTCCAGGGGCTCGGGAAGTTAATTAAATACCATTTGGAGGCATTTAATGTTCGAGCAAAAACGGCTGATTTTCGACAAAAGAGATAACACCCCCCCATTACGTCATGCTTCAGAAATGTGGAAAATGGTCCGTTTTCAAATGTTTTATTTTTGAACGTCAGTTCACATTTGTAGGTGGATCATCAGTGTTAGAGCTAAAATTAGCATGTTTAAAGTGATTTTCATGCTTCCAGGGGCCCAAAACACAAGATTTATGGAATGGTTAAAAGTGCATGAAAATGGCCAATTTACTCACTCTGAGTTCTCAAAAAGGGTTTCTTCACCCCGGGAAGTTAATTAAATACCATTTGGAGGCATTTAATGTTCGAGCAAAAACGGCTGATTTTCGACAAAAGAGATAACACCCCCCCATTACGTCATGCTTCAGAAATGTGGAAAATGGTCCGTTTTCAAATGTTTTATTTTTGAACGTCAGTTCACATTTGTAGGTGGATCATCAGTGTTAGAGCTAAAATTAGCATGTTTAAAGTGATTTTCATGCTTCCAGGGGCCCAAAACACAAGATTTATGGAATGGTTAAAAGTGCATGAAAATGGCCAATTTACTCACTCTGAGTTCTCAAAAAGGGTTTCTTCACCCCGGGAAGTTAATTAAATACCATTTGTAGGCATTTAATGTTAGAGCAAAAACGGCTGATTTTCGACAAAAGAGATAACACTCCCCCATTACGTCATACTTCAGAAATGTGGAAAATGGTCCGTTTTCAAATGTTTATTTTTGAACGTCAGTTCACATTTGTAGGTGGATCATCAGTGTTAGAGCTAAAATTAGCATGTTTAAAGTGATTTTCATGCTTCCAGGGGCCCAAAACACAAGATTTATAGAATGGTTAAAAGTGCATGAAAATGGCCAATTTACTCACTCTGAGTTCTCAAAAAGGGTTTCTTCCCCCCGGGAAGTTAATTAAATACCATTTGGAGGCATTTAATGTTAGAGCAAAAACGGCTGATTTTCGACAAAACAGATAACACCCCCCCATTACGTCATGCTTCAGAAATGTGGAAAATGGTCCGTTTTCAAATGTTTTATTTTTGAACGTAAGTTCACATTTGTAGGTGGATCATCAGTGTTAGAGCTAAAATTAGCTTGTTTAAAGTGATTTTCATGCTTCCAGGGGCTCGGGAAGTTAATTAAATACCATTTGGAGGCATTTAATGTTCGAGCAAAAACGGCTGATTTTCGACAAAAGAGATAACACCCCCCCATTACGTCATGCTTCAGAAATGTGGAAAATGGTCCGTTTTCAAATGTTTTATTTTTGAACGTCAGTTCACATTTGTAGGTGGATCATCAGTGTTAGAGCTAAAATTAGCATGTTTAAAGTGATTTTCATGCTTCTTGGGGCCCAAAACACAAGATTTATGGAATGGTTAAAAGTGCATGAAAATGGCCAATTTACTCACTCTGAGTTCTCAAAAAGGGTTTCTTCACCCCGGGAAGTTAATTAAATACCATTTGGAGGCATTTAATGTTCGAGCAAAAACGGCTGATTTTCGACAAAAGAGATAACACCCCCCCCATTACGTCATGCTTCAGAAATGTGGAAAATGGTCCGTTTTCAAATGTTTTATTTTTGAACGTCAGTTCACATTTGTAGGTGGATCATCAGTGTTAGAGCTAAAATTAGCATGTTTAAAGTGATTTTCATGCTTCTTGGGGCCCAAAACACAAGATTTATGGAATGGTTAAAAGTGCATGAAAATGGCCAATTTACTCACTCTGAGTTCTCAAATAGGGTTTCTTCACCCCGGGAAGTTAATTAAATACCATTTGGAGGCATTTAATGTTTGAGCAAAAACGGCTGATTTTCGACAAAAGAGATAACACCCCCCCATTACGTCATGCTTCAGAAATGTGGAAAATGGTCCGTTTTCAAATGTTTTATTTTTGAACGTCAGTTCACATTTGTAGGTGGATCATCAGTGTAAGAGCTAAAATTAGCATGTTTAAAGTGATTTTCATGCTTCCAGGGGCCCAAAACACAAGATTTATGGAATGGTTAAAAGTGCATGAAAATGGCCAATTTACTCACTCTGAGTTCTCAAAAAGGGTTTCTTCACCCCGGGAAGTTAATTAAATACCATTTGGAGGCATTTAATGTTAGAGCAAAAACGGCTGATTTTCGACAAAAGAGATAACACCCCCCCATTACGTCATGCTTCAGAAATGTGGAAAATGGTCCGTTTTCAAATGTTTTATTTTTGAACGTAAGTTCACATTTGTAGGTGGATCATCAGTGTTAGAGCTAAAATTAGCATGTTTAAAGTGATTTTCATGCTTCCAGGGGCTCGGGAAGTTAATTAAATACCATTTGGAGGCATTTAATGTTCGAGCAAAAACGGCTGATTTTCGACAAAAGAGATAACACCCCCCCATTACGTCATGCTTCAGAAATGTGGAAAATGGTCAGTTTTCAAATGTTTTATTTTTGAACGTCAGTTCACATTTGTAGGTGGATCATCAGTGTTAGAGCTAAAATTAGCATGTTTAAAGTGATTTTCATGCTTCCAGGGGCTCGGGAAGTGAAATAAATACCATTTGGAGGCATTTAATGTTCGAGCAAAAACGGCTGATTTTCGACAAAAGAGATAACACCCCCCCATTACGTCATGCTTCAGAAATGTGGAAAATGGTCCGTTTTCAAATGTTTTATTTTTGATCGTCAGTTCACATTTGTAGGTGGATCATCAGTGTTAGAGCTAAAATTAGCATGTTTAAAGTGATTTTCATGCTTCCAGGGGCCCAAAACACAAGATTTATGGAATGGTTAAAAGTGCATGAAAATGGCCAATTTACTCACTCTGAGTTCTCAAAAAGGGTTTCTTCACCCCGGGAAGTTAATTAAATACCATTTGGAGGCATTTAATGTTAGAGCAAAAACGGCTGATTTTCGACAAAAGAGATAACACCCCCCCATTACGTCATGCTTCAGAAATGTGGAAAATGGTCCGTTTTCAAATGTTTTATTTTTGAACGTCAGTTCACATTTGTAGGTGGATCATCAGTGTTAGAGCTAAAATTAGCATGTTTAAAGTGATTTTCATGCTTCCAGGGGCCCAAAACACAAGATTTATGGAATGGTTAAAAGTGCATGAAAATGGCCAATTTACTCACTCTGAGTTCTCAAAAAGGGTTTCTTCACCCGGGAAGTTAATTAAATACCATTTGGAGGCATTTAATGTTCGAGCAAAAATGGCTGATTTTCGACAAAAGAGATAACACCCCCCCATTACGTCATGCTTCAGAAATGTGGAAAATGGTCTGTTTTCAAATGTTTTATTTTTGAACGTCAGTTCACATTTGTAGGTGGATCATCAGTGTTAGAGCTAAAATTAGCATGTTTAAAGTGATTTTCATGCTTCCAGGGGCCCAAAACACAAGATTTATGGAATGGTTAAAAGTGCATGAAAATGGCCAATTTACTCACTCTGAGTTCTCAAAAAGGGTTTCTTCACCCCGGGAAGTTAATTAAATACCATTTGGAGGCATTTAATGTTCGAGCAAAAACGGCTGATTTTCGACAAAAGAGATAACATCCCCCCATTACGTCATGCTTCAGAAATGTGGAAAATGGTCCGTTTTCAAATGTTTTATTTTTGAACGTCAGTTCACATTTGTAGGTGGATCATCAGTGTTAGAGCTAAAATTAGCATGTTTAAAGTGATTTTCATGCTTCCAGGGGCCCAAAACACAAGATTTATGGAATGGTTAAAAGTGCATGAAAATGGCCAATTTACTCACTCTGAGTTCTCAAAAAGGGTTTCTTCACCCCGGGAAGTTAATTAAATACCATTTGGAGGCATTTAATGTTCGAGCAAAAACGGCTGATTTTCGACAAAAGAGATAACACCCCCCCCATTACGTCATGCTTCAGAAATGTGAAAAATGGTCCATTTTCAAATGTTTTATTTTTGAACGTCAGTTCACATTTGTAGGTGGATCATCAGTGTTAGAGCTAAAATTAGCATGTTTAAAGTGATTTTCATGCTTCCAGGGGCCCAAAACACAAGATTTATGGAATGGTTAAAAGTGCATGAAAATGGCCAATTTACTCACTCTGAGTTCTCAAAAAGGGTTTCTTCACCCCGGGAAGTTAATTAAATACCATTTGGAGGCATTTAATGTTCGAGCAAAAACGGCTGATTTTCGACAAAAGAGATAACACCCCCCCATTACGTCATGCTTCAGAAATGTGGAAAATGGTCCGTTTTCAAATGTTTTATTTTTGAACGTCAGTTCACATTTGTAGGTGGATCATCAGTGTTAGAGCTAAAATTAGCATGTTTAAAGTGATTTTCATGCTTCCAGGGGCCCAAAACACAAGATTTATGGAATGGTTAAAAGTGCATGAAAATGGCCAATTTACTCACTCTGAGTTCTCAAAAAGGGTTTCTTCACCCCGGTAAGTTAATTAAATACCATTTGGAGGCATTTAATGTTAGAGCAAAAACGGCTGATTTTCGACAAAGAGATAACACCCCCCCATTACGTCATGCTTCAGAAATGTGGAAAATGGTCCGTTTTCAAATGTTTTATTTTTGAACGTCAGTTCACATTTGTAGGTGGAATCATCAGTGTTAGAGCTAAAATTAGCATGTTTAAAGTGATTTTCATGCTTCCAGGGGCCCAAAACACAAGATTTATGGAATGGTTAAAAGTGCATGAAAATGGCCAATTTACTCACTCTGAGTTCTCAAAAAGGGTTTCTTCACCCCGGGAATTAATTAAATACCATTTGGAGGCATTTATGTTCGAGCAAAAACGGCAGATTTTCGACAAAAGAGATAACACCGCCCCATTACGTCATGCTTCAGAAATGTGGAAAATGGTCCGTTTTCAAATGTTTTATTTTTGAACGTCAGTTCACATTTGTAGGTGGATCATCAGTGTTAGAGCTAAAATTAGCATGTTTAAAGTGATTTTCATGCTTCCAGGGGCCCAAAACACAAGATTTATGGAATGGTTTAAAAGTGCATGAAAATGGCCAATTTACTCACATCTGAGTTCTCAAAAAGGGTTTCTTCACCCCGGGAAGTTAATTAAATACCATTTGGAGGCATTTAATGTTAGAGCAAAAACGGCTGATTTTCGACAAAAGAGATAACACCCCCCCATTACGTCATGCTTCAGAAATGTGGAAAATGGTCCGTTTTCAAATGTTTTATTTTTGAACGTCAGTTCACATTTGTAGGTGGATCATCAGTGTTAGAGCTAAAATTAGCATGTTTAAAGTGATTTTCATGCTTCCAGGGGCCCAAAACACAAGATTTATGGAATGGTTAAAAGTGCATGAAAATGGCCAATTTACTCACTCTGAGTTCTCAAAAATGGGTTTCTTCACCCCGGGAAGTTAATTAAATACCATTTGGAGGCATTTAATGTTAGAGCAAAAATGGCAGATTTTCGACAAAAGAGATAACACCCCCCCATTACGTCATGCTTCAGAAATGTGAAAATGGTCCGTTTTCAAAATGTTTTATTTTTGAACGTCAGTTCACATTTGTAGGTGGATCATCAGTGTTAGAGCTAAAATTAGCATGTTTAAAGTGATTTTCATGCTTCCAGGGGCCCAAAACACAAGATTTATAGAATGGTTAAAAGTGCATGAAAATGGCCAATTTACTCACTCTGAGTTCTCAAAAAGGGTTTCTTCCCCCCGGGAAGTTAATTAAATACCATTTGGAGGCATTTAATGTTAGAGCAAAAACGGCTGATTTTCGACAAAACAGATAACACCCCCCATTACGTCATGCTTCAGAAATGTGGAAAATGGTCCGTTTTTCAAATGTTTTATTTTTGAACGTAAGTTCACATTTGTAGGTGGATCATCAGTGTTAGAGCTAAAATTAGCATGTTTAAAGTGATTTTCATGCTTCCAGGGGCTCGGGAAGTTAATTAAATACCATTTGGAGGCATTTAATGTTCGAGCAAAAACGGCTGATTTTCGACAAAAGAGATAACACCCCCCCATTACGTCATGCTTCAGAAATGTGGAAAATGGTCCGTTTTCAAATGTTTTATTTTTGAACGTCAGTTCACATTTGTAGGTGGATCATCAGTGTTAGAGCTAAAATTAGCATGTTTAAAGTGATTTTCATGCTTCTTGGGACCCAAAACACAAGATTTATGGAATGGTTAAAAGTGCATGAAAATGGCCAATTTACTCACTCTGAGTTCTCAAAAAGGGTTTCTTCACCCCGGGAAGTTAATTAAATACCATTTGGAGGCATTTAATGTTCGAGCAAAAACGGCTGATTTTCGACAAAAGAGATAACACCCCCCCCATTACGTCATGCTTCAGAAATGTGGAAAATGGTCCGTTTTCAAATGTTTTATTTTTGAACGTCAGTTCACATTTGTAGGTGGATCATCAGTGTTAGAGCTAAAATTAGCATGTTTAAAGTGATTTTCATGCTTCTTGGGGCCCAAAACACAAGATTTATGGAATGGTTAAAAGTGCATGAAAATGGCCAATTTACTCACTCTGAGTTCTCAAATAGGGTTTCTTCACCCCGGGAAGTTAATTAAATACCATTTGGAGGCATTTAATGTTCGAGCAAAAACGGCTGATTTTCGACAAAAGAGATAACACCCCCCCATTACGTCATGCTTCAGAAATGTGGAAAATGGTCCGTTTTCAAATGTTTTATTTTTGAACGTCAGTTCACATTTGTAGGTGGATCATCAGTGTAAGAGCTAAAATTAGCATGTTTAAAGTGATTTTCATGCTTCCAGGGGCCCAAAACACAAGATTTATGGAATGGTTAAAAGTGCATGAAAATGGCCAATTTACTCACTCTGAGTTCTCAAAAAGGGTTTCTTCACCCCGGGAAGTTAATTAAATACCATTTGGAGGCATTTAATGTTAGAGCAAAAACGGCTGATTTTCGACAAAAGAGATAACACCCCCCCATTACGTCATGCTTCAGAAATGTGGAAAATGGTCCGTTTTCAAATGTTTTATTTTTGAACGTAAGTTCACATTTGTAGGTGGATCATCAGTGTTAGAGCTAAAATTAGCATGTTTAAAGTGATTTTCATGCTTCCAGGGGCTCGGGAAGTTAATTAAATACCATTTGGAGGCATTTAATGTTCGAGCAAAAACGGCTGATTTTCGACAAAAGAGATAACACCCCCCCATTACGTCATGCTTCAGAAATGTGGAAAATTGTCAGTTTTTCAAATGTTTTATTTTTGAACGTCAGTTCACATTTGTAGGTGGATCATCAGTGTTAGAGCTAAAATTAGCATGTTTAAAGTGATTTTCATGCTTCCAGGGGCTCGGGAAGTGAAATAAATACCATTTGGAGGCATTTAATGTTCGAGCAAAAACGGCTGATTTTCGACAAAAGAGATAACACCCCCCCATTACGTCATGCTTCAGAAATGTGGAAAATGGTCCGTTTTCAAATGTTTTATTTTTGAACGTCAGTTCACATTTGTAGGTGGATCATCAGTGTTAGAGCTAAAATTAGCATGTTTAAAGTGATTTTCATGCTTCCAGGGGCCCAAAACACAAGATTTAATGGGAATGGTTAAAAGTGCATGAAAATGGCCAATTTACTCACTCTGAGTTCTCAAAAAAGGGTTTCTTTCACCCCGGGAAGTTAATTAAATACCATTTGGAGGCATTTAATGTTAGAGCAAAAACGGCTGATTTTCGACAAAAGAGATAACACCCCCCCATTACGTCATGCTTCAGAAATGTGGAAAATGGTCCGTTTTCAAATGTTTTATTTTTGAACGTCAGTTCACATTTGTAGGTGGATCATCAGTGTTAGAGCTAAAATTAGCATGTTTAAAGTGATTTTCATGCTTCCAGGGGCCCAAAACACAAGATTTATGGAATGGTTAAAAGTGCATGAAAATGGCCAATTTACTCACTCTGAGTTCTCAAAAAGGGTTTCTTCACCCGGGAAGTTAATTAAATACCATTTGGAGGCATTTAATGTTCGAGCAAAAATGGCTGATTTTCGACAAAAGAGATAACACCCCCCCCATTACGTCATGCTTCAGAAATGTGGAAAATGGTCTGTTTTCAAAATGTTTTATTTTTGAACGTCAGTTCACATTTGTAGGTGGATCATCAGTGTTAGAGCTAAAATTAGCATGTTTAAAGTGATTTTCATGCTTCCAGGGGCCCAAAACACAAGATTTATGGAATGGTTAAAAGTGCATGAAAATGGCCAATTTACTCACTCTGAGTTCTCAAAAAGGGTTTCTTCACCCCGGGAAGTTAATTAAATACCATTTGGAGGCATTTAATGTTCGAGCAAAAACGGCTGATTTTCGACAAAAGAGATAACATCCCCCATTACGTCATGCTTCAGAAATGTGGAAAATGGTCCGTTTTCAAATGTTTTATTTTTGAACGTCAGTTCACATTTGTAGGTGGATCATCAGTGTTAGAGCTAAAATTAGCATGTTTAAAGTGATTTTCATGCTTCCAGGGGCCCAAAACACAAGATTTATGAATGGTTAAAAGTGCATGAAAATGGCCAATTTACTCACTCTGAGTTCTCAAAAAGGGTTTCTTCACCCCGGGAAGTTAATTAAATACCATTTGGAGGCATTTAATGTTCGAGCAAAAACGGCTGATTTTCGACAAAAGAGATAACACCCCCCCCATTACGTCATGCTTCAGAAATGTGAAAAATGGTCCGTTTTCAAATGTTTTATTTTTGAACGTCAGTTCACATTTGTAGGTGGATCATCAGTGTTAGAGCTAAAATTAGCATGTTTAAAGTGATTTTCATGCTTCCAGGGGCCCAAAACACAAGATTTATGGAATGGTTAAAAGTGCATGAAAATGGCCAATTTACTCACTCTGAGTTCTCAAAAAGGGTTTCTTCACCCCGGGAAGTTAATTAAATACCATTTGGAGGCATTTAAGTTCGAGCAAAAACGGCTGATTTCGACAAAAGAGATAACACCCCCCCATTACGTCATGCTTCAGAAATGTGGAAAATGGTCCGTTTTCAAATGTTTTATTTTTGAACGTCAGTTCACATTTGTAGGTGGATCATCAGTGTTAGAGCTAAAAATTAGCATGTTTAAAGTGATTTTCATGCTTCCAGGGGCCCAAAACACAAGATTTATGGAATGGTTAAAAGTGCATGAAAATGGCCAATTTACTCACTCTGAGTTCTCAAAAAGGGTTTCTTCACCCCGGGAAGTTAATTAAATACCATTTGGAGGCATTTAATGTTAGAGCAAAAACGGCTGATTTTCGACAAAAGAGATAACACCCCCCCATTACGTCATGCTTCAGAAATGTGGAAAATGGTCCGTTTTCAAATGTTTTATTTTTGAACGTCAGTTCACATTTGTAGGTGGATCATCAGTGTTAGAGCTAAAATTAGCATGTTTAAAGTGATTTTCATGCTTCCAGGGGCCCAAAACAACAAGATTTATGGAATGGTTAAAAGTGCATGAAAATGGCCAATTTACTCACTCTGAGTTCTCAAAAAGGGTTTCTTCACCCCGGGAAGTTAATTAAATACCATTTGGAGGCATTTAATGTTCGAGCAAAACGGCAGATTTTCGACAAAAGAGATAACACCGCCCCATTACGTCATGCTTCAGAAATGTGGAAAATGGTCCGTTTTCAAATGTTTTATTTTTTGAACGTCAGTTCACATTTGTAGGTGGATCATCAGTGTTAGAGCTAAAATTAGCATTGTTTAAAGTGATTTTCATGCTTCCAGGGGCCCAAAACACAAGATTTATGAATGGTTAAAAGTGCATGAAAATGGCCAATTTACTCACTCTGAGTTCTCAAAAAGGGTTTCTTCACCCCGGGAAGTTAATTAAATACCATTTGGAGGCATTTAATGTTAGAGCAAAAACGGCTGATTTTCGACAAAAGAGATAACACCCCCCCATTACGTCATGCTTCAGAAATGTGGAAAATGGTCCGTTTTCAAATGTTTTATTTTTGAACGTCAGTTCACATTTGTAGGTGGATCATCAGTGTTAGAGCTAAAATTAGCATGTTTAAAGTGATTTTCATGCTTCCAGGGGCCCAAAACACAAGATTTATGGAATGGTTAAAAGTGCATGAAAATGGCCAATTTACTCACTCTGAGTTCTCAAAAAGGTTTCTTCACCCCGGGAAGTTAATTAAATACCATTTGGAGGCATTTAATGTTAGAGCAAAAATGGCAGATTTTCGACAAAAGAGATAACACCCCCCCATTACGTCATGCTTCAGAAATGTGGAAAATGGTCCGTTTTCAAATGTTTTATTTTTGAACGTCAGTTCACATTTGTAGGTGGATCATCAGTGTTAGAGCTAAAATTAGCATGTTTAAAGTGATTTTCATGCTTCCAGGGGCCCAAAACACAAGATTTATAGAATGGTTAAAAGTGCATGAAAATGGCCAATTTACTCACTCTGAGTTCTCAAAAAGGGTTTCTTCCCCCCGGGAAGTTAATTTAATACCATTTGGAGGCAATTTAATGTTAGAGCAAAAAACGGCTGATTTTCGACAAAACAGATAACACCCCCCCATTAC